>NC_050456.1:84750887-84754330 GCF_903995425.1 Onychomys torridus | reverse complement strand
AACCCTAACCCCTAACCCTAAACCCTAACCACTTAACCCTAACCCCTCTGTGAACCCTATAAGACCCATAGAACCACGCTAGAACGCTCCAGTACCACCCGCTATCAACGCCAGTAAAACCCCAACTAAGCCCTAAAAACCCGTTCAAGGTAAAAGGCCCTGTGATTAACCTTCTTGAAACCATACTGAAAACACAAGCAATGAAACCACAAATGTACCCTCATAAGCACCTAAGAGCGTCTCTTTGAAACACCTAACCCTAAGCCCGTAACCCTAACCCTAAAGTCATTGCCAAGATTAAATCAGCCATAACCACATAACACCTAACCAACTTGAAACACCACGAACCCTAACATCCTAAACTGCACTTATTAAACCACATAAACAAGTAACCCAATAACACTTCATGAAGGACCCATAATTTTCACCTGATAACCACTGAAAGCCCTAACCCTAAACCCTAAACCCTGAACCCTAGAACTCCTATAATCTCAACCCAAAAACCCTAACACCTACGCGCTTAACCATCTACCCCAATAAACTCCCTATACAAACGAATAACCCTTGACTGAGATCTCTAACCCTAACCCCAGTAACCCAATCCTCTCTCCCACTAACCCTAAACCCTTTAAACCCTGAGAACCCTACATCCTAGTTCCTAACGCACGTAACCCTAACACCTTACCCTAGAGACCTCAGAGCTCCTAACACAACCCTAACCCTCTCCTATAATCCCTATCCCCTTACACCCTAAACCATCCTAACGCCTAACCCTTGCTCAACACTCCTCAAAGCCCTAGACCCTAACCGCTTTAACTCCGGTAACCTAAAACCTAACCCTAACCCTAACCCTAACCCAACCCTAACCCTAGAGCTCCCTAATCGCGCCTAACCTACCCTGGAATCTACCCATAATCTTCCAACCCATAACGCTAACCCTTTAACCCTAACCCTATAACCTATACCCTAACAACCACCATTATACCCTACACCACTTAACCCTAACACTCCCTAGGCTAACCGCTACCCAACTCCTAATCGCCATAAAAACCCTAACCCCTAACACTTAACGCCTAACCACCCACTACCTAACCTACCCACCCTAACTCCCTACCTAACCCTACCCTCAACCCTACCCACCCAACCCTAACCCACCTAACCGACCCTATAAACCCTAACCCTAACCCTAACCCTAACTACAACCCTAACTAAACCCTAACCCATAACCCGACCTAACCTCAACCTAACCCTTAACCCTGAACCTCCTAACCTACCTACCTAACCCCTACCCGTAACCCAAACCTAACCCTACCCAACCCTACCAACCCTAACTAACCTAACCCTAACCCTAACCCTAACCCTAACCTAACCCTAACCAACTACCACCCAACCTAACTAAACCCTAACCTAACCTAACCCTAAGCCCTACCCCCCCTAACCTAACACCCTAACCCCTAACCCTAACCTAAACCCTAACCCCTAACGCCAACCCTACCCTACCCTAACCCTAACCCTAACCCTCCAAACCCTACTAACCCTAAACCCTAACCCTAACCCTAACCCTAACCCTAACCCTAACCCTAACCCTAACCACCTAACCCAACCCAACCCTAACAATTTCACCTTAACCCTTAACCCTACCCCTAACCCTAACCTACCCTATAAACCTAACCCTAAAACCCTAACCCTAACCCCTAACCCTGTAAACCCTAACCCAACCCTAACCCCTAACCCTGTAACCCTAACCTAACCCTAACCTCTAACTCGTAAACCCTAACCCCTAACCCTAAACCCTTAACTCCTAACCCGAACCCTAAACCCCCGTAACCCTAACCTCTATAACCCTAACCCTTAACGCCGTTCAAACCCTAACTCCTAACCCCTAACACCAACCTAACCCCTAAGCCCTAAAACCCTACTCCCTAACCACTAAACCCATTCTAACCCTAACTACCTCTAAACCTACTGAACCCGCTACCCTAACCCCTAACCCTCCTTAACCACCGATTAAGCCCTAACCTCCTAACCTCCCCTAACCCTAACCCACTACCTACCTAAACCTCTAAACCCTACGCCTAACCCAATAACCCTAACTCTCTATACCTCCCTAACCCCTAACCCTATAACCCTAACCCTAAATCCCTAACCTACCCCTAACACCCTATAACCCTAACACCTAACCTGTTCCCCAACTAACCTCCCTACCCATAACACCCTAACACGTACCCTAGACTAACCCTAACCGCTACTCCGCTGACAACCTACTCCCTACCAACAACACCTAACTCCTCCTCCTAACCTCCCTGTACACACCCAACCTAACCTAACCACCTAACTCCCACCTAACTAACCAACCTAACCCTAACCTAACCCTACCCTAACCGACACACTAAACTACGCACCACCTAACTAACCCTGAACCCGTAACTCCTAAACATGAGCCCTGAGCAGCCTAGGCCTATACAACCCTGAACGCGCCTAACTAACCTAACGCCAACGAACCCTGTAACCTCGTATAACCCAGTTAAACGCCAACCTGTGAACGCCGTTAAGAACCTTATAAGCCTAGGTTAAAGGGTGCCGCTTTAACGCTCCTAACCCATAACCCATATCTCCTTAACCCACTAAACCCTAATCCCTAACCCGCTAACTCCTAACCCTAAGCCCTAACTACCGTAACAACCAGCCGTAACCCTACCTCAACCCTAACACGAACCCTAACCCTAACCCTAACCCTAACCTACCTAAACCGCTAACCTAAACCCCTAAACTAACCTAACCCTAACGCCTAAGCCTAACCCTAACCCTACAACTCTCCTTAACCCTCAACCCCATTAACCCTAAGCCCTATAACCTAGTAACGCCACCTAACCCGTAACCCTAACCAATAACCCTAACCCTAACCCTAACCTAACCCTAACCCCTAAGCTTCCGCATATCCAACTCCTAATACCCTAATACCCAACCATAATAACCCTAACCAACCTTAACCCTAACCTAACGCCCCTAACCTAACGCCTAACTAACCCTACCCTAACCTAACCCTAACCCTAACAACCTGTAACCGTACTAACCCACGCCTAACTAAACCCTAACCCGTTAACCCAAACCCTAACCTACCACCTACACACCTAACCTAACCCTATACCCATAACCACTAACCCTACACCCGTAACCCTAACGCCTGCTAACCCCTAACCCAATAACCCTAACCCATAACCCATAAAACACCTAAACTCGCCTCTAACCTAACTCTACCCTAACCCTCAACTAACCCTGACCTAACCAACCCTAACCTAACCCAACCCTAACCCTTAACCCACCTAATCCCTAACCCATGAACCCTAACCCTAAACCCTAACCCTAACCCAAACCACTAACCTAGCAACCCTGAACCCGTAACCCTAAACCCTAACACCTAACGCCTAACCCTAAGCCCTAAC